>NC_064899.1:0-2500 GCF_929443795.1 Astur gentilis
ACCCTAACCCTAAACCCTAACCCTAACCCTAACCCTAACCCTAACCCTAACCCCTAACCCTAACCCTAACCCTAACCCTAACCCTAACCCTAACCCTAACCCTAACCCTAACCCTAACCCTAACCCTAACCCTAACCCTAACCCTAACCCTAACCCTAACCCTAACCCTAACCCTAACCCTAACCCTAACCCTAACCCTAACCCTAACCCTAACCCTAACCCTAACCCTAACCCTAACCCAACCCTAACCCTAACCTAACCCTAACCCTAACCCTAACCCTAACCCTAACCCTAACCCTAACCCTAACCCTAACCCTAACCCTAACCCTAACCCTAACCCTAACCCTAACCCTAACCCTAACCCTAACCCTAACCCTAACCCTAACCCTAACCCTAACCCTAACCCTAACCCTAACCCTAACCCTAACCCTAACCCTAACCCTAACCCTAACCCTAACCCTAACCCTAACCCTAACCCTAACCCTAACCCTAACCCTAACCCTAACCCTAACCCTAACCCTAACCCTAACCCTAACCCTAACCCTAACCCTAACCCTAACCCTAACCCTAACCCTAACCCTAACCCTAACCCTAACCCTAACCCTAACCCTAACCCTAACCCTAACCCTAACCCTAACCCTAACCCTAACCCTAACCCTAACCCTAACCCTAACCCTAACCCTAACCCTAACCCTAACCCTAACCCTAACCCTAACCCTAACCCTAACCCTAACCCTAACCCTAACCCTAACCCTAACCCTAACCCTAACCCTAACCCTAACCCTAACCCTAACCCTAACCCTAACCCTAACCCTAACCCTAACCCTAACCCTAACCCTAACCCTAACCCTAACCCTAACCCTAACCCTAACCCTAACCCTAACCCTAACCCTAACCCTAACCCTAACCCTAACCCTAACCCTAACCCTAACCCTAACCCTAACCCTAACCCTAACCCTAACCCTAACCCTAACCCTAACCCTAACCCTAACCCTAACCCTAACCCTAACCCTAACCCTAACCCTAACCCTAACCCTAACCCTAACCCTAACCCTAACCCTAACCCTAACCCTAACCCTAACCCTAACCCTAACCCTAACCCTAACCCTAACCCTAACCCTAACCCTAACCCTAACCCTAACCCTAACCCTAACCCTAACCCTAACCCTAACCCTAACCCTAACCCTAACCCTAACCCTAACCCTAACCCTAACCCTAACCCTAACCCTAACCCTAACCCTAACCCTAACCCTAACCCTAACCCTAACCCTAACCCTAACCCTAACCCTAACCCTAACCCTAACCCTAACCCTAACCCTAACCCTAACCCTAACCCTAACCCTAACCCTAACCCTAACCCTAACCCTAACCCTAACCCTAACCCTAACCCTAACCCTAACCCTAACCCTAACCCTAACCCTAACCCTAACCCTAACCCTAACCCTAACCCTAACCCTAACCCTAACCCTAACCCTAACCCTAACCCTAACCCTAACCCTAACCCTAACCCTAACCCTAACCCTAACCCTAACCCTAACCCTAACCCTAACCCTAACCCTAACCCTAACCCTAACCCTAACCCTAACCCTAACCCTAACCCTAACCCTAACCCTAACCCTAACCCTAACCCTAACCCTAACCCTAACCCTAACCCTAACCCTAACCCTAACCCTAACCCTAACCCTAACCCTAACCCTAACCCTAACCCTAACCCTAACCCTAACCCTAACCCTAACCCTAACCCTAACCCTAACCCTAACCCTAACCCTAACCCTAACCCTAACCCTAACCCTAACCCTAACCCTAACCCTAACCCTAACCCTAACCCTAACCCTAACCCTAACCCTAACCCTAACCCTAACCCTAACCCTAACCCTAACCCTAACCCTAACCCTAACCCTAACCCTAACCCTAACCCTAACCCTAACCCTAACCCTAACCCTAACCCTAACCCTAACCCTAACCCTAACCCTAACCCTAACCCTAACCCTAACCCTAACCCTAACCCTAACCCTAACCCTAACCCTAACCCTAACCCTAACCCTAACCCTAACCCTAACCCTAACCCTAACCCTAACCCTAACCCTAACCCTAACCCTAACCCTAACCCTAACCCTAACCCTAACCCTAACCCTAACCCTAACCCTAACCCTAACCCTAACCCTAACCCTAACCCTAACCCTAACCCTAACCCTAACCCTAACCCTAACCCTAACCCTAACCCTAACCCTAACCCTAACCCTAACCCTAACCCTAACCCTAACCCTAACCCTAACCCTAACCCTAACCCTAACCCTAACCCTAACCCTAACCCTAACCCTAACCCTAACCCTAACCCTAACCCTAACCCTAACCCTAACCCTAACCCTAACCCTAACCCTAACCCTAACCCTAACCCTAACCCTAACCCTAACCCTAACCCTAACCCTAACCCTAACCCTAACCCTAACCCTAACCCTAACCCTAACCCTAACCCTAACCCTAACCCTAACCCTAACCC